>NC_057806.1:83692718-83697784 GCF_018294505.1 Triticum aestivum | reverse complement strand
TTCGCAGCGCCGCAAGCCGCTACGCCTCGGTCGACTTCACAACCTTCCCTTTGTCGGCTCTCGGAGCCATGGCGGAAGTGGTGGAGGAGGTCGACGGCATTGGTGGTGCTGGTGGCGATGGGGGGCGGGCCGCTGCTCTCTTTCAGCTTTGGGAAGACGAGGGAGCAGCGGAGGTTTCCGAGATTGGAGTAGCAACCGGCGAATGGGCGAACTACCCCTGTTTCCCATGCTTATAAAGGGGGAGGGGGCGGACGTTCCGCCTTTCCGAATAAAGAAACCACCCATGATCTCTCCCACGATGCCGCATTCAACGCGTGCCGTTCGGGGAGGGCGCGGTGGATACGGGGAGAGATACGGCGTAACCCAGGCCGCGCGTGCCCGTGCCCTATTTTGGGCATGGCCCAACAGCGCTCGGCACCGTGTATGGCCCAGGCCCGGGGGCTCCTGTCGGTGTACTAGAGTAGGGGTACCCTAGTATCCCGAACTTGTGCACGGGCAGTCGCAGCATCCCGCGACAAGGCTTGCCGGGTGACCGCCAAGGTCCTCCGTGGTTCCTTTGGAGCCATTCAAGGACAAAGTATCCAAGCCAAGGAGACAAGACCCCGACAAGAGGAGCTTGCCGGGAAGGCCAACCAAGGCATCTCAAGGAACTTGCCGCGACGCGCCACGCGTCCCGGCAAGGCCCAGGGAGCGACAAGCTCCCGGGCGTGACAAGACAACGACCACGGCAAGGCGCTTGCCACGGCAAGCCACCACTCTGTGCCCGCGCTCCAGCACATCCACCAACGTGTCGCTCTGGGACCCTTCCAGGCATACGTGGCGGGAGGCTGTGCAGCCAGCGGTGTGCGGTGGCAAGCGGCACTGACAAATTGCCATCGTGGCGAGCGATGGCGTCCCTGACGGTCCCTTTCGCATTATTTAGGCGACGCAGATGGTCATTTAATGCCTTGGTCCCCAGCCGTCAGGGTTAGGTATGATACACTGTAGCAGGTAGCTGTACCAACCGCAACACCTTTCCATTTTTACCCTTGTCTACGTTGCCACCTGTCGGTGACCCCTTGAGCATATAAAAGGAGGCCCATGCGCAACGTGGAGGAAAAAAAGAGAACACTCACGCTCGATCTCGTTAGCTGCTGGGGTGTACTGTAGCACTCCGTGCCCCCGAGCAAGAACTCAATACAAACCACAAAGCAGGAGTAGGGTTTTACGCATCCCTTCGGCCCGAACCTGGGTAAACTGCTCGTGTGCTTCTCCTCGATCCGCTCTTCGTGCGACCCTCGCCCCCGCCGAACCGAAAGGGACTTGGTCCGCCGGTCCCATAGGTGCTCGTGGATTAGTCCCCAGACAACTAGCGACCCACGATTTAACTACTCGCATGGGCGCAGTGGAGTAATAATGTCTTTCTTCCGCCCTCACGTCCACTCAATTTGCATGCGCTGTATTAATTGACCATCAATGAAGTGAACGACTTTACACGTGTCAAATTATCACATGGGGTGGATCTTGGTACAAAATTGTGTCCGCCGGTGTACCCGCGTGTGTGTGCGAGGAATGAGTGCGTGCATGGCGTGCGTGCACATCTTCGCTTCGTGCATGTACCGCCAGTATGGCTCAGGGAGGACGAGTACATTCTTCTGGAACCAGCAGCACGTCACTGTGATCAATCCACGCAAGGAGGTCGCGACAATGCCTACACATGTGCCACGTGGCTTCATGAACTGTAAGAGAGACACTGCATAGCGTGCCATTGGTATTCTAATTTATGTGTTCTGCACATACTCGAAGTACTAGTAAGGTACACCTACATTGCACGCATCAGATTTTGCAACCAAATTATGAATAAATACCACACTATAGCATGTAAGCTCTGAGTCATATATGCTTGATGTAGCCCTTCGTTTAATTTTTCCATATGATTCATTTGCACTAGATTTCATAGGTTTCCTATGAAATCTAGTGCAAATGAATCATATGGAAAAATTCCTATGGTTTACAATCCTACAAATCAAACAACCAAGATAGGAAAAATTCCTAATGATTAGAATCCTCCAAAATTCCTTTGAGAATCCTTTGGATCAAAGAAGCCCTTAATCTATTTTATGATTAATGGAATTGTGTGTTGTAAAGCATAAAGTAAAAACAAATAATGGCAATTCAACTAGAAAAAAGTTTGGGCAGTTATGATACGGAAGATTCTAGAACAAAAGAGAACCACGTTGTTTTGAGGTTTGTGCATTATGCTTAAGTTCAACCATGGAGTCTGCTAGATTGTACATGTGGCAAAATCCGGTGGGGGCTAGAAGATGGTGCGAGGGGCCGAGTGGAGGGAGGCTATGAAGGAATGCACAAGTGCGAGATCGATATTTAGAGAGAGAGAGAGAGGGCGAACACGTGCGCTGATGCGCGCAGTGGTGGAGCCATGAAAAATAAATGAGCTAGGGGTCCAAGCATTGCTAATCCTTTACGAGGAGGGTCAATTCATGAACTTAAACCATTTTTAGCAGCAATTGTCTAATGATCACATTCATATTAGCCTTGATATATAGTGATGTTAGGGGGGAGGGGGCAGGGCCCTTAATGCCCCTGTCTTCGCCATTGTGCACGCGTCTGAGAGATGCAGCGGAAGGCATGGATGATGAGAGGGGGACGTTGGATACATAATTAATGTGGGTGTATTAGCTCTATATGTTAATCCTATATAGAGAGGTATAGATTGATCGATGTGGACGTGGGAAAGAGGGTGAGACCTCACTGGATATATCGATTGATCGGTTTGTGTGGAAAACTATGAAAGACCTAGCTATATACACACATACATAGAGGAACATCGATCGTTGCGCATGCACGCGTGAGAGATAAAGAATGACCGATATGATGGAGAGGGGGATGTATGTTGGTGTGTGCCTTCATGGGAGACCGACCTGAAGAAAAAGATTGCATGCGTGCGATGGATAATGCCGACTGGTAGTGTGTGTGCATGCATGCACGAGAGAAGGTTAGTGGTACAATTATAAAGAGAAGACTACTGTGTGGGTGTAAAAGAATAGCTGAATAGGTGAGGTCACAATCAATGTAAAGTTGAATTCAAATATTTGAATAAGAGATCCTGATGTTTGAAACCCATGCATGCATGAATATAACGGAGATCTGCGCGGTGTGGTTTGGAAACGAGCATGTTGTAATGTATACACATTGAACAAGGTCAGACTGATTTGAATTTGAGATACCGATGTCAGACATCATTTGGCCACGTCGCATCCGTGCATGGACACACTATTCTAATTGGAGATGATGGGCGGCTTTTGCATCACATATCTATATCTATACCCCTATATATATTATATTTTATATATTTTTTATACTGTGTGTGGGTAACTTTAACTTTGAAAGATGGTCGTTGGATGAGGCGAATCCGATGGTCCAAAGATGGCAAATTTGAGCACTACTGGCCGTTGGATATCATCTAGATTCCACCAGATTTCGCCACATGTATAATCTAGAAGACTCCATGGTTGAACTTAAGCATAATGCACAAACACCAAAACACAAGCACTTCTTATTTGTTCTAGAATCTTCCGTATCAGAATTGCCCAAATGTTTTTCTACATGATTTGCCATTATTTGTTTTTTACTTTATGTCTTACGACGCACAATTCCATGAATCTTAAAATGGATTAGCTTTCTTATAAAAACTAGATGATTTTGAATGAAATGAACTATAAGAATTAAACGAACATCTACATCATGCATATATGACTCAAATCTTGCATGCTATAATGTGGTATTTATTCATAATTTGGTTGCCAAATCTCATGCGTGCAATGCACGTGTACCTTACTCTAGTCTAAATGGTGTTTGTGTGTGTGTTGTGCGTGTTGAGGTGCAAATTGTCTTCTTTTGGGTACACGTTAAGCTTGTTCTTCCGAAATTTCAAGCCGCGCCTTGTTATGCCGAAAATTCAAGCTAGCGTCTCTGTCTATCGTGCTGGGAAACTCCCGCCTCTTCAACGCGCGCCTTGTTAGCCCGAAATATTTAAGATATATCTTTGTCTCGTTGTGCTCCGACAACTCCCTCCATCTCAACCCGCGCCTTGCTATTCTGAAATTACAACGCGCGCGAAAACTCCCACCTCCTATGAAATCCTGACACGCGAAATGCCCGTGGTACCCCTGAACTGAAAGAACCGCCTCAAATTGGTGGGGGTACTTTCCTAACTTACCCCACATTTGGGACAAGCGCGTCTCTAAGCCATGGTTCCCCACTTCCATCCCATCCGCCCACCCATTCGTACACCGAGACCGCGAAAACCCGCGACGAAACCCCACACCCTGCTCCGTCCGCCACCCAGCCGGAGCCTCTTCCCCGACGATGTCGTCCACAGCAACACCTCGATGTCCCTCATCCACCGTACCAAATGAGGATTTGTAGTCGATCTCATCGTCCCGCCGGTTCAGCCACACCGTCCTCCACCTCCTAGGAGCTGCCCCGACGTTCCCCTCGTCTTTCGCGCCACCTCCATTCCCACACCGCCGTCTTCACCTGCACCACCGGAAGAGCATCATCATCACCGTTTCCTCAGATGAAGCTGCGGCCTAATCGGCGCCACCAAAGAGGTTGTACACTCGTCGCCGCATTTTCTTCTTGATTCGATCTCATGGTGCTGCCGGCGCTTGGTCCCGAGCCGACACGGCGCGGATCCATCCACGGCGGCGTCGCCAGCCACTTCCTCCACAGCATCGCACCCTCGGCGGCGATGTCCACATCAGTAGAACCTGCTGCTGCTTTAGCTCTCGCTCACACTGCTGCTCTGCTCTTGATCTCGGTCCCCTACCTGGTCTGCTCTTGCTATTGCTCTTGCTCGCGCTGTTGCTCTCGCTCTTGCTCTTGCTTGCGATGCTGCTCCGATTTAGCTAGACTTCACTCCGATGCCGCCGGGGTGAAGGAAGAACCAGCCGCAGCAGGGAGGGGGGCTCACCGGAGAGGTACCCCACTATCTATCTTAGGGTTCAGGATGGGGGTGGTTGCCGGCGGTGGCGGGGCGTTGGCGGGGCGGTGGCAAGGGGATC
>NC_057806.1:83685354-83692348 GCF_018294505.1 Triticum aestivum | reverse complement strand
GCGGCAGACCGGCGGTGGGGAGTGTTTTCGGGGCGGGCGAGGCGGCGCACCGCCGGCCGCGGGCAGCGGGAGGCTGCTGTTTGGCCGGCTCAGGGGGGTGGAGGATGAAGATGAACTGCAGGCCCTTGATTCCGTATCCAACAGCTGCAAAATCGACTGACCAGAGATGAAAAAGTCAGTCAACCGATGTGTAGCCTCACCTTGCTAGTGCGTTTAGTTTCGACAGCAAAATTCAGTTTTGACAGTTAAGTTCAGTTTCAACAGTTAAATTCAGTTTTGACAGTTAAATTCAGTTTCGACAGTTAAGTTCAGAGATGAGAAGCTGATGTATTTTACATCTAGCACTTTGTGTTTATGTATTTTACGTCATGTATTGGAGATGCTACTAGAATTCCACTCGGGTTAACGTTGTTCGTTGTCTCTCTTGTCCTGCTTCAGCCTCGGCGTCGTACAACTCACCCGAGCTGCTCCAACGACGAAACCCTCCATCACAGTAGAGCAGTACCTCGGGCTCCATCTCCAGATGCCTAAGATCTTCTTCCCCTCCTCCAACAGCCAAGTCAGCCGGAGCATCCTCACCGGCCAACCCAATCACACTGAGATCGACATGGCTTCGCCAAAGAGGTTGTATACTTGTTGCATCTCTTTTTTACTCTACATGTTATATATATTGTCCACTGAGCACTCGTAGTAACAGGAAATACAATCATTTTATCCTACTATATGACAAGCAGTGAGGTACCAGGCAACTTAGCTATCCGTGATGGACTCTCTTGAACGCCATCGTTATTTATCTCTGCGCGTTTGAGCTGTGCATTTGTCGATGGGCCTAGGAGTTGAGCTATTATGGCAGTGGCCTGGGTCCAAAGTAATAGAAGTAGCACAAAAAAAAAATTTAGTGTAGGATTGTCCTTGCTCAAGCCTGCCTACTAGGATCGTCAGTGCTTGAAAGGAAAAGTGAATGAAAAACATTGGAATTGGAAAGTCTCCTATGGTACTACTTTTCATGAATTTGGTGCAAAGGAATGGAGCAAAGGAAAACGGTAGGATTTGTTCCTTTAGTGTCTCCTTGAAAGAATAACCGTAGGAATTCTAATTTCCACTTCTCCTCCTTTTCATATTCCTATTCATCAAGCACAAGACTAAGAGATAGTAGCATAATAGAATTATAACCGTACATTTTCTTGTGGTTTGACTTAATCTCACCATGCTTTTTTGTATCCTGTGATGTTCCAATTGTTGTGAATCAAACACCCAAATTGGCAGAAATCCTGTGTTTTTAAATTCTCTATTTTGCACGTGCATTCCTATCCTATTCCTATCTATTTCCTATCCCTGCATTGTTAGAATCCTCAAATTCAAACAAGCCCTTACTCAATTACTTCTGTTACAGATATGTGGCAAAGAAAACCTTGTGTGGTTTGTCCTGCTCCTGCGGCGCTGTGTTCCACCCCAGCTCAGCTCCCCCAACGACAGAAGGGTTCAGCACAGTAGGGATCCGCTCTCCAGACTGTCTTTCGCCGCTTCAGATTTTCTTCCCCGCTGCCGGCAGCCACGGCAACTACATTACCATCATCAACTGAGCAGATGACCTTGAGGACTACACGGGTCCGCAAGAGAGGTCGCACTCTTCCGTGTCTGCTTACGTTATGCGTCGCTTAATATGATGACATGCTACATTATCGCCGTGTTCACCTATTAGACTCCGAGTCAGGTCCAAACTAAAGCTAAAACTTGAGTTTTGAAATGGTTGTGGGGTACATATTGGGGCAGCAATCAGTACTATCTGTCCACTATCTGGTTAATCTCCGGTGTCTACTATGAGTTTCATGTTGGGTGCAAACAAACATTAAAGGAGCCATTATCTGTATTTTTTAACTAAAGCTATTATCTGCCTGCTATCATTGGTTTTGGGTCTATCCACAATTTGCTACCATCACTCTGGATTTGTGCATGCACTCCTTACATAATCTCACTATGTTTTATTCCTATGCATGCCAGTTATTGTACACAATGGAACTGATCATGTAGAGCAAAAGAGATGAGCCTTGTGTGGCAATAAAATTTCATGCAGATGTCGTTCCATGGTGGGCGCAAAGGAAGCCCCCCTCCACCCATTTCGGATCGTAGTCAAGAGGAAGATAACTGTTATGAGGGGGATTTAGAAGGAGAAGACCACTCCTATTTACCCCATGAGGTCTTCGCTCTAACTTGGCATGCTGATGTTGGTAATATCATGCATATGGTGCCTTGCATTGCTTACTGTATACATTAAAGATGTCATCTGCTTAGTTTAGACATGCTTTGTGTCAATGCCATCTGTTTAGTTTTTTTATCGTATATGTGAATCATGCAATGCCATCTTGTCTAGCCAGGCATCATATATGTGAATTTTGCAATGCCACCCTGGTTAGCCAGTCATCTTATATGTGAATTATATCATGCCATCATTTTTTATTATGTGTTAAATTTGTCAACAATTTTAGTACATTCAATTACTCTTCCTGTGCATCAGCCATTTGGCACGGTCATGGAAAATCTGGAGTGGAAACAAGGTCTTCAGAGCAGACAATGCTATCTTACGAAGCGCATGTCTTGCTGGTTAATGATAGCTCCTCAAAGGAGGATTCAGAGACAGATGACCGGTCATATTTCCCCCCGAGGTGCATGCCCTAACTTGGCAGGGTTATGTTGCTCATATCGTGCGTATGGTATCTTGCATTGCTATGTCATTTGCTTAGTTTAGACATGCTTTGTGTGAATGCCACCTGTTTAGTGTCTAATTACCATATATGTGAATTATGCAATGCCATCTTGTTGCAAGACATTATATATGTGAATTATGCAATGTTATCTTGTTGCAAGGCATTATGTATGTGAATTATGCAATGCCATGTTGTTTAGGCAAGCGTCATATATGTGAATTATATCATGCCGTCCTTTTTTTGTATTTCTCATTGCTTTTGTCGACAATGTTCATATATTCAACTGCTCTTCCTGTGCATCAGCCATTTGAATTGGTGATGGATAAATCTGGAGTGAAAACAAGGTCTTCAGAGCAGACAATGCTACCTGCTGAAGCAAATATCTTGCTGGTTACAGATAGCTCTTCAGAGGAGGATTCAGAGGCAGATGACCAGTCCTATTATCCCCCTGAGGTGTATGCTCAAACTTGGCAGGGTTATATTACTCATATAATGCATATGTTGTATTGCAATGCTTAGTTTTTGCACCATATACACAATATTGAATGCCATTTAGGGTTAAATATATTGGAGAGTTAGGAATTCTTTTTACTCCCCAGTCCCTTCGTCGCTCTGGTGAGGCATCCTGACGCAGAGTTTTGACTCTTCTCTTTTCAAATTTCACCACATTTTTTTAGGATCACGCGGGTATCTTGGAATCGTTCCGATGGTTTTGTGACGAGAACATTGTTCTTGGTGCCTCCTGGCATTTAGGGGTTGTGGCAGTGTCTCGGGGAGTTGAGCTCCATGGTGTTGTCGTCACAATTTTATCCTTGCAGTTCTGGAATACCTGAGTTTAGTTTCGCCGACATCAAAAATCTCTTTTATGCAGTTGTTGGTGAGATAACCTCTACGCCACCCAGTACTGGGGCGGGAGTTCGGGAGTATTGCCATAACTCGTATAACGGATGCTTTTGGAAGGTTGAGGTAGACGATTTCTGAAGGTTTCTTGGTTATGTGTTGAAGGATGGATACAACTGGATGTAGGTTGTTAGTTTTGGGTGAGATATGATGCTTCCCCTGTATTCCCAACACCTGATTGCATAACCGGAAAATTTTGGTAGTTTATAAGTGGGAATTCAAGTAGCTCTTAGGATATCTTTCCGACAGATGTATGATATGAAATTGGGGTTCGACGTCTAGTGGTCCGCCTATCCACGGTTGGTTTTACAGTAGTCTCGTTGTGTCTTGAAGAGTCCTTGGCTATGCTAACTCGGGGAGGCTTCGTATGTCATGTGCACTGCCTTGTACATGATGGTGTTGTACGATCGAGCCCGTGTAGGCCCCACCACGAAAACTTCGGATGAAATCTCTATCATATGTTTGTTCCGGTTTATTCTGCAAGCCAATCCTTGTTTTGTTTTGAGTTGTGGTATTCGAGTTGCTTCGAAGTAAAATGTTGATTCAATACCTTTTCCATGCGGTGTTCTCATATTTCTATGTGAATACAAATCCTTCTTGATCATCAAGATTGTCATCTAAATTTCTTCTCTACCGGCGTGTTTCTCTTCAAGTGGATCCGATCACTTCAACATTTGCAAGATCCAATCTCAGTTCTTTTCAGTGGCGTTCATTTCATTCGTCCCAAATTGCCTTTGTTTTCCCTCCCTCCCACCCTTTTCTTCAAGGAACCAGATTTCTTATTCAAGTATCCTTTTATTGTTGTGAAGTCTTTCCATTCTTTTCCGTCTATGTCTTATCCGATGATTTCTCATGAAGATTCTAACGGAGCTTCAAGTTCATCATTCTCTGTTCTTTTTCTTCTCCGGTGGATTCAAGTCAAGCCTTGTCGATCATATATTTTCCTTGTTCCAAATGTTTTCTCTTGCCGGTGCACTTCTTAAATATTCACCTCTCGCTATCCATTTGTTTCGGAGTGCTCAAGATATCTCGAAGATTCGTGTTTCTACTCTGCTTTCGTTCCAGCTCTTTCGAGGATGTTATCTCATTCAAGTCATTTAATCTAACCGGTGCATTCTCTCTTTTAAATCGTTCTACGGTGTTACTTTTGACTGGGCCCTAACCCACAAGTCTTTTTCCAGGATCTTACCTGACTCTTCTAATTCTACCGGAGCTATTCTAAAAAAATTCTTTTCGAAGTTTGACGTAAGAATAATTTATCATCAGTCAAATGTCTTTCTACAAGATCTCTCAATTTCTTTTCATCATTGGTTCAACTTTTCTACTCTTCTTTATTCCGGAGTGTCTCAACAATTCACGGTGGTGTTTCTGGTCGTCTTTCTCATCATTTGAAGACCATCCCAAGATGGCGCAATAGCTATCTTAATCCTTTCGAAGAGAGTAAGTAGTATGCCTAATCCATTGTTTGTCATCAATTTAACTGGTGAAGGATAAAGCATAATGTAATTCTTATTCTTATTTCATCAAGTTTATTCAAGTTCTTTTCCGGAGTGGTTCATCGTATCATATTCTCTATTCAAGTTGTCCATGTTTCTTTTCTGGAGCTCAAAGCTATTTCAATTATATCATTCCAAAGATCCATCAAATCATTGCAAGGCTTCACCTTGTGTTTTCAACTTCTGTTTTTTTCGTTATCCTTTTGTTTACCGGAGTTCTTCATGGAGGCTCTACATGTTGGTTCATAAAGGTTTTAATTCCTTCTCGAAGTGTTCATCAAGATTCTATTTAGAGGAGCTCAACCATTCTCCATCTTGCTATCCGGAGTGCAATTCTTTCTTCTGTATCATTGGAGGTGGTATTACGTCATTCTTGATAATTTGAGTTCATGCTTCATGATTCACATGTTGTTAAGAATGAGGTATTTTAAATCCATCAATCTCTTCATTGGAGTTATCTTGGGTTATACTTCACCTAAAGCTTTTCCTAAGGATTGTTGCTATTTATGGTGCTTTATAAAGGACCCGAGCTCTTCTTTATACTCCCGGTGAAATAGTTACTCGTCTCCTTGTTCTTATCAATCCAATCTATTGTTCCCTTTGGTGGCAGAAATTCACCTCAAGTCTCAAGATGTTTTCCATAAGACCACAACAAGCTTATTCTTTTCATTGTTGGTTTTCCAACAACTCTGTTCTAGCTTTTGGTCGTAAGCGTGCTCTCCCAAGATCTTGTTTCCCTTCGTTCATTCCATTCCATTCTTACTTTTGTTCCAGAGGCTTTGTGATGTTGCTCTCTTCTAAACCTTCTTCTTGTCCTTGTCAGGATCTTGTTCTTGTCATGTTTATCCATTTAACTGGAGTGTTGTGTCCCTTTGCTCAAGCTCTTTCATTTTATCAATTCTTTCATCTCTTTTCAACCGGAGTGATGTCCGAATTTTGTTGTTCCGTGTTCCTCATTTCTAACGGAGGTTTTCAACTTTCTTCATCTTCGTTGTATTCTTTTCTCGAAATGGCTTAACCTTTTCAAGGTTCTTTGGTCTCACTCGTTTGTCAAAGAAGCAACTGAGTTTTACCTTTTCTCTTTCTCTTCCATTTTTCCCTCCGGTGCCATTCTAGATCTCGGGACAAGATTCTCTCGTAGTGGTGGAGTGTTGTAACGCCTCGAGACCGATGTGTCAGGTGTCCTCAAGTTATTCGTTGTTGTTGCGTTGTCATTGCTTGCGTGTCATGCATTGCATATCATGTCATCATGTGCATTTCCTTTGCATACATGTTCGTATCATGCATCCGAGCATTTTCCCCGTTGTCCGTTTTGCAATCCGGCGCTCCTATGTCACCCGGTGTCCCTTTCTACCTCTTTTCGTGTGCGAGTGTTAAACGTTTTCGGATTGGACCGAGACATGTCATACGGCCTTGGTTTACTACCGGTAGACCGCCTGTCAAGTTTCGTGCCATTTGGACTTCGTTTGATACTCCAACGGTTAACCGAGGGACAGAGAAGGCCTCGTGTGTGTAGCAGCCCAACACCCCTCCAAAGTGGCCCAAAAACCCACCTAAACCTCCTCCATCATCTCGGTCATTCGATCACGATCGCGTGGCCGCAAACCGCACCTCATTTGGACTCTCCTAGCTCCTTCTACCTATAAATATGTGGCCTCCCCCGAAAATTCCACGGTACAAACCCTAAAACTCCTCCCCTCGCGCCGCCGGACGCGTCCTCACCGCGTCAGACATGTCCGCTCGCCGCCGCCACGTCGCTCAGGCCAATGGGAGCTCGCCATGTTGCCACCGCCGCCTCCTTCCTCCATTTAGGCGCCGCCACCTGGCCTGTACCGCCGCCTCTCCCGAGCGGGCCTGGGAGGCCCAGATCCGGCCCCCCGGCCCGGTGCACCG
>NC_057806.1:83682653-83685029 GCF_018294505.1 Triticum aestivum | reverse complement strand
CCGCCATATGCGCCCCGCCGCCTCCGTTTGGCGGCGGCGTCCGCCGCTGCTTCGTCTGCGTCATCCACTGCGCGTCGCTGGAGTCCGCACCGCTCGCCGGAGCCCGCGCCAACCTCGCCGGCGTCTTCCTCCGCTCCGGCCAGATCCGATCCGGGGAGTGGGATGAGATCCACCACTCCCCCGAGCCAAACGTCTTCGTCCTGATCTGGAACCACCCCGTCCCGGATCTCCTCGTCCGCCCATTGACTTTCCCCGATTGGTCGAAATTCTTTTAAGTCCCCAGATCTCAGTAATTTTATGCATTTTTCATTGCATCGTAACTCCGCATATGTGGCTCCGTTTTGTGCGTTTAGCATATCAAATGTGCATCTCGATGAGCACATCATTTCATCTCATTGCATCATTTTCATTTGGGCTCATCTTGATGCCCGAAATGCTGTTGGAAGAGGGATATGTGGTGAAGTTGGCAGATCTGTTTCAGCAAATGGCATTTTGTCATTTTTGCCATGATTAATGTGTGCATGCTATGATTCTGAGCTCTACATGTGTTTGGTTATATGCCATGCCCTCTTTACATAGGTGCTTGCCATGTATTTTTGTGATATTTGTGGTGACTAGCACAAGCTTGCAAAGTAGCATAATCGGTAATGCTGATTTGAGGGACTTAGAATTTCACTAAGTCCTTGTTCTGTTTTTGTTATTATGTCATATGTTCATGTTGTTTCCTAGTGATCCGTGCCTATTTTGAGGATGATCAGTAAGGATGTTTTGTTAATATTGTGGTTCTCTATCCATCCATGTCTTTGTTTGCATTTATGGAGCACACTAGATTGAGTCAATCGAGCTCTACTTTTGCTATAAAATAATCCTGGCAAATTGTTGACATGTTTAGCGATTTTGCCGAGGTTGTTACTATTGATCCGTGCATGCTATGATGTTGTTCTTGCCATGTCTAGATTCTATGCCATGTCTTCTTGATGATTGTATGCTTAGTTTGTCATGCCATGCTCTGTAGTGAGTGCATCGAGCTCGTAAACATGCCTACTCGTTAACTGTTTTGCATGCTCCAGTTTTTCTCTAAGTCTGAATCTGTTTATGCTTTTGCTATGTTCACATGCTTGCAATTGTATTTTTTGATCCCTTTTGGCTCAAGGTCACTAAGAGACTTTTGTTAAGTGCTTTGAGTAGCTTTATTCCATGCTTGATTTGCCATGTTAAGTTCCTGTAGCATGTATTTTTCATGCTCTAAAGTGTGCTTCCTGATGATAAATTCCAGACTTGTTTTAATTTCACCGAGTCTGAAAACCTGTTATCATTTGCACTTTTGCCATGCTTGTTTGAACCTGTTAATGGATGAACTAGCCGTAGCTTAGTGTTCATATTTTGTCAAGCTTCATGAGTGGATCCCTGCCATGTATTTTGTTGGTATGTTTGAGTGCTGTAGCATATTTATCTTGTTGCATTTCGATGGCTACTTGCTGTTTATCGCAGACTGGTGCCATATTTGTTTTGCTTGCCATTTCCAAACCGTGCATCCGATTCCGGTGATCTTTATATCGATTTCAACCGAAATCATCTCACCTTTCCAGTGGCACTCCTGGATTTCCAAGTTGAGGACAGGTTCAGTCATTCCTTTGCAAATCATGCATATGCATCGCATACCGCATCCCGCATATCATACCATGTTCATGTGTTGGTTGTTTACTATGTTGTGTGCTTCTTTCTGGTGTTTGCTTCTTCGGGTTGGTCCCGATAACGTCGCGTTTGTGAGGACCCGTTCGACTACGTCTGTTTGTCTTCTTCATGGACTCGTTCTTCTTCCTTGCGGGATTTCAGGCAAGATGACCATACCCTCGAAATAACTTCTATCTTTGCTTGCTAGTTGCTCGCTCTTTTGTATGCCTATGCTGCGATACCTACCACTTGCTTATCATGCCTCCCATATTGTTGAGCCAAGACTCTAACCCACCTTGTCCTAGCAAACCGTTGTTTGGCTATGTTACCGCTTTGCTCAGCCCCTCTTATAGCGTTGTTAGTTGCAGGTGAAGATTGGAGCTTGTTCCATGTTGGAACATGGATTTTTGTTGGGATATCACCATATCTCTTATTTAATTAATGCACCTATATACTTGGTAAAGGGTGGAAGGCTCGGCCTTATGCCTAGTGTTTTGTTCCATGCTTGCCGCCCTAGTTTCCGTCATATCGGTGTTATGTTCCCGGATTTTGCGTTCCTTACGCGGTTGGGTTATAATGGGAACCCCTTGACAGTTCGCCTTGAATAAAACTCTTCCAGCAATGCCCAACATTGGTTTTACCATTCGCCACCTAGCCTTTTTCCCTTGGGTTTCGCGGACTCAAGGGTCATCTTTATTTTAA